>NW_026879785.1:0-28351 GCF_032173495.1 Musca vetustissima | reverse complement strand
TATTGGAAATAGGATATATTGGTCCACTTTTTATGGTACCTCCCATATAGCGATACCCCACAATATTCTGTAGTTTGAAGCTTTTGGGCACATTTTTCAATATAATCAATATTGGCCTACCTTAGGATATCGCGGAATTATCCATACTAATTTTTCAGGTTCTCATAAGGTGTCAAATCCTACCAGAAACTATCAATATCGGCTTATACTTTGGTATAACTCTCATACAAAGGTACCACCAAATTTTCGGCATTTTGAAGCCGCACCGGTGTAACTGTAATTTGTTAAAAGGGTTCTTAAAGGCTGACATACATAGAAAACCAGTAAGGAAAGTAGTAAAGTCGGACTGGGCCGACTATATGATACCCTTTACCACTTGGGTATATTGTACATATGTATTCTTACAATTGCTTGTCAATGTTACCTCGAATTTGATACGTTGTGCAAAATTTCGTGTTAATCGGACAAACATCAAGAGTTTGGTCCACCATTTATGTAAAATCAGACGAATACATATACACATGTAGAAGCTCACTCGAAATCTGAACCAATTTTCCCGAAACTTACCACTCATCATTTAAGACTCAATTCAGTACGATCTGCCAAATTTCCTGCAAATAGGGATTACTCTAGACTTCATTCATTACGCTATGACAAATTTCGTACAAATCGAAAGATATATCAAATCAAAAGATTTGCAGGGACTATGGTACACCATTTACCTTAAATCGGGCGAAACTACATATGGGAGCTATATCTAAATCTGATCCGATTTTCACGAAACTTAGAACACGTCATTCTAGACTTAATTCAATACGGTATGCCAAAATTCGTGCAAATCAAATGATTTTCAGGGGCTTTCGTGCACCATTTACCTAAAATCGGCCGAAACTATATATGGGAGCTATACCAAAATCTGAACCGATTTTCACAAAACTTAGCACACATCATTCTAGGCCTAATTCAGTGGGCTATACCAAATGTCGTACAAATCGAAAGATATATAGGGACTTTGGTACACCATTTACCTAAAATCGGGCGAAACTATATATGGGAGCCATATCTAAATCTGAACCGATTTTCACGAAACGTCATTCTGGACTTAATTCAATATGTTATGCTAAAATTCGTGAGAATAAAATGATTTTCAGTGACTTTGGTACACCATTTACCTAAAATCGGCTGAAACTATATATGGGAGCTATATCTAAATCTGAACCGATTTTCACGGAACTAATTCAGTATGCTATACCGAATTTCGTGCAAATCGAACGTTATATAGAAACTTAGGTGCACCATTTACCTTAAATCGGACGAAAATATATATGGGAGCGATATATCTAAATCTGAACCGATTTTTCCCAATTTCAATAGGGTTCGTCCTTGAGCCAAACAAGTGAGATGTGCCAAATTTCATCCAAATCGGATAATAAATGCGACCTGTACTTTGTTTACAATTTAAGATCAACAGACGGACAAACAGACGGACGGACATTCATTAATCGACTCAGAAACTGATTCTATGTATATTCTCAAAAGGAACCATGGGTCTATCTCGATTCCTTTTGCCTGTTACAAACATATGCACAAAGACATAATACCCTGTACCACAGTGTGGTGAAGGGTATAATGAACAGTATTGGTCCATGTGTTGACATAGTCCCCATATAAGGGTAGCAATCCATTGTCAGTATTTTAAGGGGCTTAGCCGTGCAATTTCTGGGACATTCGGAAAGTTGTCTATAAAAGTCCAATTTTTGGTATATTCTCTACATAAAGGTCTCAAGTAATTACATGTACTATTAAGTCCTTAATTGAATTTTCTCCTCGAAGTGGTTATAATTTCCATATTGGATTCATGGCGAATGAAAAAAAAACTTCTTTCCAGAAATTATTTAATATAGAATAATATTCCTATCCAGCTTTTCATACAACAACCTACTACCATATACGATGGTCCCCACATAAAGTTCACAACCTATAGAAGAAATTTTCAATGCACCACACAGGGAGTAGGGTATAAGAGTACGACCCGGTCGAAATTAAAATAGTTTGTACTTATTAGCTATCATATGATATTTAAATAAGTTTAATCGGTTGACAAAAACGCGGTACAAAAATCAGGTTTATTGTAACAAAATTCGGTTCAACCTGCGAATATCGATTTCTTTTCTTTAGAGACCCTACCTCAAATCTTATGAAAATATATTTTTATAGCATTTTTGAAGGTCAAGTTTGCGGTCCAAGAAAATGAGCATGAACAAATTAGCACAATGACTCTAGTTAGAAAAGATTCCTCATTCGATTTGACTGAAGACATGTCCTGCAATAATCGCAAACAAAGATATATAGCTTTTTGTTTATGAACTTTAGAGTTACCAGAAAAAAATTATCACATCATAACTTCATTATATCCTTGCAAAGGGCTTTCATTCCCCATAATGAATTGTCCGCCACACCAAAATCTTATTAAAGAAGATTATTTGCACTTATGTTGGAAAATATGGCTGGGATCTTCAAAATACCAAAAATCGAATGGCATCCGTAGGAATTTCATTAATGTAGAATACCTCCATTAATGAAATTCTCAATCTAGATTTAATATAAAGTTAGTAAAATAACCTGGGTTAAAATCTGCTCGAGAAACCATCATACTACTGTTCAGGATCTACGCACTGCTATTTCCTCTCAATAAATATTTTTTTAATCTTCGAATTCGCAGTTCCCAAATGTGGGATTTTTTACAATTGTTTCATAAAGAAAAGAAAAGGCTTTTAATTATTGTTTGCGGATATGGCATGTTATTTTTGAGGTGTCATGTCCTCAGTGAAATAAAATGAGGAATATTTTTGTCAAACATATCCTCCTTCCATTATATTATATGTACCTATTATTCGGGTATGTTCTGGAACTCACGGCGTGTTCTTTTCACTTCACACATACACTTCACCTCAGAAGCTACCTCCTGTTCTGCTTCTCACGTGAATTGAAATTTTGAACTGCGACAAAAATAAACGTCGACATGGTACTTTGCAGAAGTAGTATTGCCATACAATATAAACTGTATTCGTTTTTAACATTGTTTCTGTAATTTTTTAGTAATTCCGTTAATTCTAACTATAATTTTATTATTATTTTTTAATATTTTATTATTCGCAACATAAAATATATGTATGAAACCTCTGCAATATCATTAATTTGTTGATTGATTTGAGGGGAACATTTGGTAACCCTATCTTCTTCGGCCTTACTTCAAATCAGCTGTTTATGTCAAGCAAGAAATTCAGTTGAAGAAAATTCAAGACAAACCTTAGTATATATTTAAAATTTGTTTTTAATGGCGTTTCATGTTTATTTTGTGATTTTAAACAATTTATACGCATTAACAACATATCAATCTATCATCATGTTCCTTTATTATTTCAAAAAAGATTTTATTTTATATGGAAAAACATGAATACACTCGACTCTCACTATGAAAATGTAAGTGTAAAGAATACACCTCAAATGGGTGTAAAGTGTGTTACAGAACACCTCGGCGTGTGTTCGATACACTTCTGCCGTTGAAGTGAATGCCAGAACATGCCCGATTGTCTCTATTAGAATATGACATGTATCCGTCATGGCAACACGTATACGCACCATTGTCCAATTTATGGTTTCAAAACCAAGTTTTTTAACCATATGAATCAATTTGGATAGTAGTTTCAAGAGTAATCGTTAAATCGGTTTACAAAAATCGTTACGAAAATTATTTTTTTTTCTGAAAGTCCGGTTTAATAATTTAGGGATCCGAATCTGTTTCGCGGGAATACATGACATTTACTTGTTTGGTTAAGACGAATCCAACAGCTCTTCATAATCTACAAGGTATACAATTTTTTTTGTGCTCGTAGGTATTATGAGCAAATCGAAAAAATAAAAAAAATAATTATTTTTGGTATTTATTTATTTATTTCAAGAAAATTCCATAACAAATGATTTCTTTTTATTCCGGATCCCTAATTTATTAAACCTTACATTCAGAAAATAATGCCCGTTTATACAATTCACCACACAGTGATACAGGGTAGTATGTCTTTGTGCATAAGTTTGTAACAGGCAAAAGCAAACGAGATAGACACATGGTTCCTTTTGAGAATATGCATAGAATCACTTTCTAAGTCGATTTATGCATGTCCGTCCGTCCATCCGCCTGTCTGTCCATGTTAAATTGTAAACAAAGCACAGGTCGCATTTATAATCCGAATTGGATGAAATTTGGTACAGCTCATTTATTTTGTCCAAGTACGAACCCTATTGAAATTGGAAAATCGGTTCAGATTTAGATATAGCTCCCATATATACTTCAGTCCGATTTTATTGAAATGGTGCACCAAAGCCCCTATATATCTTTCGATTTGCACGAAATTTCGCATAACGTACCCAATTAAGCCTAGAGTGATGTCTGCCAATTTTCGTGAAAATCGGTCCAGATTTAGATATAGCTCCCATATATATTTTCGTCCGATTTAAGGTAAATTGTGCACCAAAGTCCCTATATATCTTTCGATTTGCACAAAATTTGGCATGACGTTTTGAATTAAGTCTAGAATAATTTCTGCCAAATTTCGTGAAAATCGGTCCAGGTTTAGATATAGCTCCCATATAGAGTTTCGTCCGATTTTATGTAAATGGTTCACCAAAGTCCCTATATATCTTTCGATTTGCATGAAATTTGGCATAACGTACTGAATTGAGCCTAAAGTGACGTCTGCCAAGTTTAGAGAAAATCGGTCCAGATTAAGATATAGCTCCCATATATAGCTTCGTCCGATTTCAAGTAAATGGTGCACTAAAGTCCCTATATATCTTTCGATTTGCACGAAATTTCGTATAACGTACTGAATTAAGCCTAGAATGATGTCTGCCAAGTTTCGTGAAAATCGGTCATGGTTTATATATAGCTGCAATATATGGCTGATAGGAACAAAACGTACTGAAATTAGTATAACCTAACCTTTGAAAATTTTGGTTGTAATCGGTTCATATTCGGATATAGCTTCCATATATATTTTCGTCCGATTTTAAGTAAATGGTGTATCAAACTTCTCATGTTTGTCAGATTGACATGACATTTTGCACAACGTACAAAATTGAGCATAGAATAACGTAGTTGCGTTTCCTAGAAGTACAGACATAGCACAACGGATTTCCTATTGAAATTTGTTTGAAGTCGATTTACATACATTTGTCCCATTGTAACAAATGAATGGCATGCTTATATATTGATCTAAGACTTTTTTTCCATACAGACCACAATATTTTTCTTCAATGGTATGCAACTGCATGTTGTGCAACCTTAGGAAGATAAGGAGGTGGCTTTGAACGCTAAGGCGCCGGACAACAATCAACATATGACATGAGAACCAGGGTTTAAAGCCCAACCGGGCTCAAGCTGAATTTTTGAGTTTTTGATTTTATGCCTTTTTAGGGCGAAGGATCATTCATGTAAATGTTTTTTATTAATTTCTTTTTCGAGATGAGCTACCTGATCGGAATTGCAATGAAAAGGAAAGCCAGAGAGATGCTACATTCCCACATATTTTACGTCATCCAATTTCATGTTAATAGTCCTGTTTAATATACCCATAGTGGTGAGGGGTTTCATATAGTCGGCCCCGTCCAACTTTACTACTTTCCTTACTGTTTTTTTTTTTTTTTTTGTTTTTTGTATAAAACTCCTCATCCTATCCCGTGTCCTTGTGCGTCTATTTCATCCTTATTTTATTAAAACGTAAATACAAATACCACAGGACGAAATTTTTTGATATGGCCCTCAAAGACCAGAAATTCATATGTCTGCATTGTCCTCTCCCACATTTACCCGATCCTTGCTCAGAAAACCTACGAACACTTTGTATAAATTGTAGATTAGGAAGAGCTATTGGATTCGTCTTAAATAAACACGAAAATTTTATATATTGCCGAGAAACAGATCCGGATCACTAAATTATTGAACCGGACTTTCAGGAAATAAAACCAGTTTTTAGTACCAGTTTTTGTCAACCGATTTAACGATAACTCTTGAAACTGAGTGCGTGCGTATACGTGTTGCCATGACGTATACGTGGCCTAGCCACTTTCTAATAGAAATAGTAATAATAGGTATAATTTTTTTTACCCCACACAACTATATTGTAGGGATATTATACCTTTGTGAGGGCCCAAGAGTTTGTAACGTCGCGAAATATTTCTCCTATATCCACAATTGACCGATCCCTAAATTTAACAAAATGGCGGACCTTTAAAAAAATATTTTTGGAAAATCGCCGATTTTTGACCAAAAGCCGAGTTAAAAAGTAAGGAAGATCTTCACCGATTGGTTTTATCCTAATTCATACGATAGCTATACACTCACAGAGAAACGCGTAAAAATTTGGAATCGATTGGAATATTAGTAAGCACATGTACCAAATATTAATGAAATTTGGTACATGTGCTTATTATTGGCCTAAAGAGCAACTGACAAAAAATTGGATCGATCGGACCAAGATTTGGTCTTGAGAATGTCACCCTTTTGGCCTATAAAATCTTTAATATTCAAACAAATTCAATGAAAATTGGCAATTTACATTTAATTAGGCCTCTAAAGCAACTGACCAACAACTGGGTAGATTGGACCAAGATTTGATATACCTCCCATACAAAGCGTCTTGAAAAATCCGCTTTTTGGACCTATAAATTGTTTATATTCATCCAAATTCCATGAAAATTTTCATGTCTTCGTCCAAATTACATCAAATTTGGGCGAAGACAGTAATAGGTGTTGTAATTTAGTTGTTGGCCCATATTTCAGGTACCTACCATACCAAAGTCCCTAAAAATGTAACTTTCTGTACTATAAAATTGTCATATGCAGCTAAATTAAATAGTAGTAGTTTTTTATTTTTATTATAATATAATAAATATTTGATATCCTTTAGTAACTAATAAATTAATTTTTTATCATTCAAAAAAATTAAAACACACATCAGAGATATATAAAAATATTGTCTTCCCAAATGTACGATTTAGTATCATTCACGTTATAATCTCGGGCCTTTACTTTATGGCTATTTAAGGATATTACAAGGTCGGATTTTAATATATTTAACTGTATTTAATATATTTAGCTCGGCTTTAACAAAAGTTCGGGCTGCTACTAATTATTTGTTGGCATGACTTGTTAGCATCTTGTCGCTCAAAATTCGCTCAAAAGGTATTGTACTGCACTTTGCAAATCCGATGTCATGAACTAATATTTTTCTGTATGAACTTTCGACAAAGGTAATTCATGCGCGACCTCTAAATTTAGATTACATATAAGATTATGTCTCAAATGATCTGATAAGTATAATCTTCAAACTGATTGAAAATTTATTTAAAAGCTACATTTTAAAACCAATTCTCCCATATATCCGCTTCGAATAACGTTTTTACCACTTAATTGCATATTTTATGTAAAATATTGTATTATTACTATGTTCTGAATCCATCTTCTCCTTCTTATTCGACCCTCAATAACTTATTTAACTGTATACATAACATATTTGACCATTCGCTAGTAACCATTTCATGAATATGCCATATTTTTTCATAAGGTGGTCACCAAAAAAAATAAATAACTCTTAGGACAGCAGGACTCCGCAGGACTTCCTTAAATAACACACTTTTCACCACTCAAATAAAAAAAATTAGAGCTAAACGTTTTTAAACTTTTTTTCTGCTCCACTAATTTCAAAATTTGTTATAAAAATTTGATGAATCGTAGTTTTTACATCCTCAGCAACCAAAATAAACACTTTTATAATAACCGTTAATTTTAATATTCTAATATTTTAATATTTGAGCATAAGAAAACCACACCCATTTTCCGAAAATATGGCAAAAAATCAGTTTATAAATAATTATCATATTTAAACCTTTGTAGAGACAAAACTACTCGACATATCGATATAAAATTTCATATTTATTTTAATTGGAGTGTTTTCTATCAATTCTCATCAAAAATTTTGTCCTCCGTGGTACTTGGTTTTGACCATTTTTGGCCGCGGTCGTGACACTGTGAGCCGTCACTTGATGCTGACAGAATAAATCGGCCATATCTTCAAGAGTTCTTGAGATTTTCACTTGAAATTTTGTAGGGACATTCTTGAATTAGTGTAGATTCGAAATAAGTCAAAAAATTTGTTGACTCCGAGAATGGGGGGTCCCTTTAAATTTTATTTAAATTACCTACAGGTCAACAATAACCTATATATTTATAATGGTTTTATATAAGCCGTTGAACAAGAAATACTACTTTCTAAATATAATTGAAAATTATGTTTTCATAAAATATTCAAGTTATATTTGCAGTATTTGTAAGAAATATCTAATAGCATATATTCAAGTTGATTTAAATCTTTTTTCCACACAATATCACGTAATACACAAAAATTTCACAAAATTATCTAGAAAACCCAACTATACTTTAACTAAAAAAATATACAAATATAGCACTATCCATTTTGCCTTAAGTGCACTTCTACGAAATGGCATTTACTTTCAAATACCACCTTAAATTCCAAGAAAATCGATTCGAATTTTAGACAAATCCAAAAACACATAACAATTTACTCATATATACTTCTCTATACATATATATGTATGAGTGTGTATGTGTGTTTGTTCTCATCTTTACATACTCTGTTTATATAATTTAGTTAAATTCAAAAGAAAAATATCCCTCATCAACTATCCGTTGCTTTACCTTTGCCAGCAAACAAACTATCCATTCAATCTCAATCCCAAAAGTGTATCAATAGGAAAGATTTATCTTTGGAAGTGTCAATAAAGTCAATGTTATTCTTGTATTGGGATTTAGTTTTTAAGATAGTCTTCTCTCCCACAATTTGTTGTTATAAAATCAGCAACAAAAATGGAGAAAAATACAACAAATGAAGAGATTTTAATAGAGTCGAGTGGTATGGATGGGTTTTGGCAGATGTGCTATGTTTAAATTTGAGAATTGGAAATATTTTGTGTATATTTAAATCGTTTTCAGTGCAAATATCGTAAATATCAGGAGTACATTCTGAAAAAACAAATATTCTTGAATTAAGAGAACCCCACCCATTCTCGATTTTAATTTTTCAAGATTTTCAATGGGCTTGTAAATCAATGTCAATGCTTGTTAAGGTTTGTAACTTTGTATATTTGAAGATTAAAAAAGAAAAAAAAAAATAATTTACAAAAATTTTTTGTTGTTGTTTTTATACCCTACACAACTATGTTGTCAGGGTATTATAGCTTTGTGCAGCCCCAAAAGTTTGTAACGCTGCGAAATATTGGTCCTAGACCCACCTTTAAGTATACCGATCGTCATATCTCGACTAGCTAAGTCGATCTAGACATGTGTGTCCGTCCGTCCGTCTGTCCATTATAATTTGTAAACACGATACAGGCCACAGTTATGGACCTATCTTCACTAAATTTTGCATGTAGGATGGGTTCTGGCCAATGAAGACCCCTATTGTTTTTGGGAAAGATCGATTAATATTTAGGGGATGAAATGGACGAAATACTAAATTTTTGTCGGTTTTTCTGGTCGCTCCAGAGGCCGCAATTATGGCCCAAACATCGCTAAATTTTACATGGAGAACAAGATCAGGCCAAAGAATAAGCATGCCTGTTTTCATAAAGATCGGTCAATATTTAGTGGTTCAAATGGACCCTGACTTTTGTGTGAAAAATAACAAAATTTGTATTCTATAGCGTATATAATTACCCCTGAAGGACATAGATCCGATAAGTTGATATTATATCCAAGAGGAGTGGTTGACCTTTAAATTAATACCAATTATATTGTTGTATGTGCTCGGATGTGGGAGTTACATCTAAATATTTACAGGTATCTCCGTATTCGTATATTATTTAGTAACCCATTATAACTCTAGAGAGCGGAACTATAGCGCTGATCGCTTTGAAATGTTCCATGAGGTTCCAGTTATGGTCAAGGACAACGCCTATAATTTTCGGTGATGATCAGATAATAATTTTGGAATGAAGTGGACCGAAAACTTAATTTTTTTGTGTTATTATCGAGTCGATCTATAGACCACAAATGAAAGCCGAACATCACAACACAACCCACCGTGAAGGGAATCTGGACAATAGCTGTACTGAATACTCGTAATATTCGGAAAATATGTCAGTTTGAGGAAGAGTTGCTGTTTACCACTAATCGGGCAAGAGGGTGCAAATATCACGAATTATTGCCCAGGCTCGGAATATACATCCGCAAAAAATTTGAGTTCCGTGGTAGTTGTGTAGGGTATCGTATGGTCGGCTCGTCCGACTATACTGCTCCGCTCACTGGTTTGTAATTAAAGAAAAGTCCTTATTTTTGATGGCGGGCATGATAACTCCTCACTGGAACATCGGAATCAGAAAATTCCAACGGTATTAGAAGGAGCACATGTCTGTCTCTCGTATGAACTAGGATTATAGACTTCGCTCTAAAATTAACAAAATTGCGGATCTTTGAAAAAATATTTTTAGAAAATCGCCGAGGAAAAGGAAGATATTCACCGATTGGCCTTATCCTAGTTCATACGATAGCTATACACTCACAGAGAAACGTGTAAAAATTTGGAATCGATTGGGTTATTAGTTTTTGAGTTATCGTGCCCGCCATTTGCAAAAGAGAAAAACGCGAATTAAAGTTTGAGAAGCCTTTAGCCGTCACTTGATGCTGTCACAATAAATCGGTTATCTTCAAGAGTTCTTGAGATATACACTTGTAATTTTGTAGGGACATTCTTGAATTAGTGTAGATTCGAATAAAATCAAAAAAAAATTTGTCCCCTTAAATAAAGGTAGTTTGTAATATTAACGGTAGTTTGAAAGCCTTAGCCTTAATTTCTAAAAAGAAGAAAATTAAAAAAAAAACGAATCAAGTTGTTGACTCTGCTAGAATAAAAGGTTGCCAGACAAACGGGTTACGGCTGGAAAAAATTTAAATCGCTATTTAATCAGCGCTGTTCAAGGTGCCTCTTCTCTTCTGTAATTTGACATAGAACGGGCCCATATGTAATGCAATTCTGAAATTTTCGGTAACTTCAAGTAATTTGACACCATTTCCCACAATTTCGCATTTGAGAATAGGTTCTATATCCTTTGTGGCTATTGTAGGTTTTTTTTTTTTTGAGATTACATGTCTTCAGTGGAATCCATTGAGGAATATTTTTGAAAAACATATGATCCTTCTATATCGTGTCCTTTTTGTCTTTATTTTATTGAACCGTAAATTAAATACCACAGGATGAAATCTTTTGAACTTTTGAATATTCGACCAAGATTTTAGATAGGGCGCTCATTAGATTTTAGATAGATTCCTTAAAGTCATGAAATCGATATTCATATGCTTTCATCGTTCGTTTCCACTTTTACCCGATCCTCGTTTGGAAAACCTACGGAAATATTTACCATAAATAGATCGTATTACACCATACATGTAAATAGCATTTATTCCGCAAAACAGATGCGGGCACTTATATTATTAGAATGGATTTCAGATAATGAACCTACATTTTGTACCGGTTGATCCAGATTGTTTTATATATTGAATCTTCGAGTTGTAAAACAATCACAACGATCAATAAATAAAATTAATTGCATATTAGTGCGTATACGTGTCGCCATGACGTATACGTGACCACGTTACATTCTAATAGAAATATTAATGTAATTATTTTACCCTAAACAACTATGTTGTATAACTCCACGAGTTCCACATTTTTGATATACCGATCTCATATCACGTCCAGATGGATCGATCTAGAATGAATAAGCATAACCGGTTTTATAAAAATCGGTCAGTATTTAGCGGGTCAAATTATCCATAAATTTTTGTGTGAAAAATTACAAAACTTGCGTGGCGTAATAATTTAATTCAAAATACAAGTTTTTGAGTTATGGTGCAATTAATTTATTGCAGTTAGCTCTAAAGTTCAGAATAAGTTCTATATCTTTTTGTGACAATTGTAAGTTATTTTTGAGATAACATGTCTTCAGTGAAATCAAATGTGGAATGTTTTTTTAAAACATATCCTCCTTCTATCCCGCGCCCTTGAGCGCTTTTTCGTTCTCATTTTATTTAACCGTAAATTAAATGCCACATGACGAAATTTGTCGACCTTCGAATATTCGAGAAAGATTTTAGACAGGGCCCTTTAAAGATTCGATATTCAGAATCGATATTCATATGTTTTCATCGTCCTTTTCCACACAAAAAAAGTTTCGTATAAATTATAGAATATAAAGAGCTGTTGGATTAGTCTGAAATATTTACTGTAAATAAATGTCATTACACATCATACGAAAATGTCATGTATTCCCGCGATTATTAAAACAGATTTTCATATAATAAACCCGATTTTCGTACTGGCTTTTCAACCGATTTAAGCGGTGTGAACGATAACTCTTGAAATGACTATCCAAATTGGTTCAGATGGTTAATAAACTTCGTTTTGAAACGATCAATTATACAATAGTGCGTATACGTGTTGCCATGACATATACATGGCCTAGCCACATTTTAATGTAAGTGATTATTTATACTCTTTCGAGTCGAGCTTGATGACCTAAGTTTTGCAATGAAAAGGAAAGCCAGGAGAAGAACCTACGTACCCACCATTATGCGACGCGTTTCGCCGTTGGTTAAGCGGCTCATCAGGCATATTGGGCTATGTGGCTTTACAAAGGTCGTACGTTGATAACTTGTATTTATTCCGCCCTGATGCGAAACTTGCATATGCGAATTAAATTCAAATTTTGTCAAAGTTCGACATTTGTCTTCATTCTAGGAAGGTGTTTTGATGGCATTTTTCGACCGAATTCGCTGAAATTTGGTACTTTGAGTTCCAATTGGGTAGCAAATCCCCCTACTAAAAATGTTAAATATATGTCAATTTTTTCGGATAGCCCCCATATAAGGGCACCCCACTTGTTTTATAACTGAATTCTCTGAAAATTTTGTACATTGGGTTCTTATTGTGTACCAAATTACTCCACTAAAAATTATAAATATAGGTCCAGTTTTTCTGGTAGTCCCCACATAACGGTACCCCCAAATTTTTTGGTATTTTGGGGGTTCACCACACTGTGGTACCACACTGTGGTACAGGGTATTGTGTATATGTGCATATGTTTGTAACAGGCAAACATAATCGAGATAGAACCATGGTTCCTTTTTAGAATATGCATAGAATCACTTTCTGAGTCCGTCCGTCTGTCCGTCTGTCTGTCCATATTAAATTGTTAACAAAGTACAGGTCGCATTTATGATCCGATCTGGATGGAATTTGGCACAGGTCACTTAATTGGCCCAAGGACGAACCATATTGAAATTGGGAAAAATCGGTTCAGATTTGGATATAGCTCCCATATATATTTTCGTCCGATTTAAGGAAAATGGCGAACAAAAGTCCCTATATATCTTTCGATTTGCACGAAATTTAGCACAGCGTAATGAATAAGGTCTAGAATGATGTGTGAAAATCGGTTGAAATTTAGATATATCTCCCATATATAGCTTCGCCCGATTTTATGTAAATAGTCCACTAAAGTCTCTGGAAATTTTTTCATTTGCACGAAATTTGGCACAGCGTAATGAATTAGGTCTAGAATTATGTCTGAGAAGTTTCGTCAAAATCGGTTCAGATTTAGATATAGCTCCCATATATAGCTTCGCCCGATTTTATGTAAATAGTCCACTAAAGTCTCTGGAAATCCTTTGGCACAGGGTAATGCATAAGGTCTAGAATTATGTCTGCCAAGTTTCGTGAAAATGGGTTCAGATTTAGATATAGCTCCCATATACAGTGGCTCCATCGCATAATCGGACAAACGTTTTTCTAATATAAATGTATTCTGAACATTAAAAAGGAGTTAAACATATATATTTTTTTATATTGGTAGTTTTCATTATATTAAGGTTCTGTTTACTGACGAAAGCAAATTTAATTTGCACGGATCAGATAGAAAGATGTATGTGTGGCGTAAGCCAAATGCTGAATTTAATCATAAGAATACAAAAGCCACTGTTAAGCACGGAGGAGGTTCTGTTATGGTTTGGGGCTGCATGTCAAGTGCGGGATGAGGCAATTTGCATTTTATTGATGGTAAAATGGACAAATTTGTCTATCTCAACATTTTAAAACAAAATGTAAAGCAAAGTGCAGACAAATTGGGTATCGCGAACAACTTTGCCTTTTATCAAGACAACGATCCCAAGCGCACATCAGGTGTTGCAAAGCTTTGATTGATCCATAACTGCCCCAAACTTATACAAACACCTGCACAGAGCCCAGACCTTAACGTAATTGAGCATATTTGGGAAGAATTAGCTAGGAGAGTGCATGAGAAAAAAATTTAACTCCTTAATACAGCTTAAGGAGGCTTTACTGGAATCGTGGAACTCCATAGAGCAGGAGGTATGCCAGAATTTGGTCAAATCAATACCGAAGCGTTTACAGGCCGTTCTGTACAACAAAGGATATGCAACTTAATATTAGTTTCTCGATTTTTTGCATTTTTTAACATTGATACTTTGCTTTGTCCGATTTTGCGTTGAACACAATAAATTGAGTTAATTTTGTTTTTCTGGCGAAATTTACTGTTATCACTAGGAAAGTTGTTGTTTTTTGTATTGTTCAGAAATATAATTAAGTAATGTGTAAATAAAAGCGAAAAAAACTACACATTTAGACAATTTCTTTGATATGCATATCATTATTATATCTGACAACCACTTGTCCGATTATTCGATGGAGCCACTGTAGCTCCCATATATATTTTCGTCCGATTTAATGTAAATGTTGTACCAAAGTCCCTATATACCACTCGATTTGCACGAAATTTGGCACAGCGTATTGAATTAGGTCTAGAATGATGTGTGTTAAGTTTCCTGAAATCGATTCAGATTTAGATATAGCTTCTATATCTGACCATATGAAAAATTTAGCATCGGTTGCAGAATGACTTGTTTATGGATCCAATTTCATTTTACTGATCCTTTAAAAATGCGACGTCTGTTAGGATTCATCTGTTGAATATACCCAAAGTGGTGAAGGGTATCATATAGTCGGCCCCGTCCGACTTTACTACTTTCCTTACGGTTTTTTGAGTTTTTTGTACAAAAAATTAATCGACTATGCACTTCACATTATATAAATCTTCAACACCGTCAAAAAATTTAAGACTGATATTAATTCTTCTAAATTTCTACAAAACGATTTTTTGAACAACTCACGAACCTCCCCCAATCAAACACATCTACAAATGTCCATGGAAACGGAAATACTATATCACAGAGAAAAAGAAGAAGAAGAAGAAGAACAACAGCAGAAAAAACATCAACACTTACCTTGCCATTGTGATTTATTTCGTTTCGTTTGTAGTTCCGAATTGGAAAGAAGAGGAGGAAAACAACGATGAAGATGGTGATGATGACGATGAGATGTTTGCTGGAATCCTCTTATTTCGGCGATAGTTGAGACTTTTGTTTTTGTTTTCTGTTCCGTTTCTCCTTGAAATTGTTGAGAATGTGTATGTGAGAGGGTCGCCAATAATACCAGAACAGAAAAGATGCCGATGACAACGGGATTGTTTTTTGGAAATAATCTGCTTCTTATATAGACGTTATGCGAGTTGATGAAAATGTTGATATTGGCACTGGATTTTTTCTGTTTTTTTTTCGTTTTCTTTTTTTGCAAAGAAAGGTTAAATACCGCGTAATTTAAAAGAGGGCGAAATAAAACAAAAAATGTTTTGCGCCAATCTACAAATTCAAGGTTGTGTTACAGTATTTAGAGCGGGCGAAGGTTTTTCTATGAGGATAGAAGAAAGCGATGTAGAGCGTAGAAGTATTGGTATTATCATTGATTCAGTTTGATGTTTTAAATTTTTATTTTTTGGTTTAGCTATTGGAAATATGGATTTACTCACGTATTTACTTTTAGTTACACATTTTTTCTTGGCTTTATTTATTTTTTAATATTTTTTGACAATTATGGAATTTTAGTTTTTCTTGTTGAAATTTATATTTTTTTTTTGTTATTTCATGCTTACTAGGTTTTTACTTTTATTTACTGCCATTATTTATTTTTTCGTTAGAATTTACTTGGGTTATTTATATTTTTGAGGGATATTGGTATAATATATAATAATTTAGTATATATTATGTTTTAAACATTTTTATATTTTATTTATTATTTTTATTTTTTTTTTTTTGTAATCTTTAACTTTATAATCGAACTATTGGAATATATTAATATTTAATTGGTTGTATTTTGATATTTAATTAAGCCTATTGAATAAACTATTTTCTACTTGTTTTAAAAGTTGTATGGAACTCCCAATTTCTGGATCTATATGGTTTCGTCGAAGGAAAATCTGCAATTATAGAAAAAGAATAAAAAAAATATTACATTATCATTCAAGTAAAATATATTTGAAGTGTGGAAAACAAAATAAAAAATTTACAACAATTGTATTCCTTTACTTATTTATTATTATTTTTTTTTTTGTGTTACAATAACAAAAGATATTTAAACAATAACGATTGTTGTTGAAATTTACAAAAAAAAACCAGTAAGGCAAGTAGTAAAGTCGGACGGGGCCGACTATATGATACCCTTCACCACTATGGGTATATTAAACAGGACTATTAACATGAAATTGGATGAAATAAAATATGTGATATTTATCTAAATGTGAATCTACCTAGATCTATCCATAAACATGTCATTCGTTTGTTACAATGGGACAAAAGTATGTAAATCGACTTCAAACAAATATAAATAGGTCATCCGTTGGGCTATATCTGTACTTCTAGAAAACGCAACTACGTAATTCTATGCTCAATTTTGTAAGTTGTGCAAAATTTGATGTCAATCTGACATCATGAGCAGTTTGATGCCCAATTTACTTGAAATCGGGCGAAAATATATATGGGAGCTTTATACAAATATTAAGCGATTTCAAACAAACTTGTCACAGGTTAGGTTATACTAATTTCAGAACGTTTTGTTCCTATTGGTTCCTTGGTGCGTCAATTACTTAAAATCAATCTATAATAAAAGGGAGCTATATCTAAATCTAGGCCGATTTTCACGAAACAAGGCAGACATCACTCTAGGCTCAATTCAGTACGTTATGCCAAATTTCGTGCGAAACGAAGGATATATAGGGACTTTGGTGCACCATTTACATGAAATCGGACGAAACTATATATGGGAGCTTTATCTAAATCAGCACCGATTTTCTCAAAACTTGGCAGACATCACTCTAGGCTGAATTCAGTACGTTATGCCAAATTTCCTGCAAATCGAAGGATATATAGGGACTTTGGTGCACCATTTATATAAAATCGGACGAAACTATATATGGGAGCATTATCTAAATCAGGACCGATTTTCTCAAAACTTGGCAGACATCACTCTAGGCTGAATTCAGTACGTTATGCCAAATTTCCTGCAAATCGAAGGATATATAGGGACGTTGGTGCACCATTTACATAAAATCGGACGAAACTATATATGGGAGCTATATCTAAATCTTGACCGATTTTCACGAAACTTGGCAGACATCATTCTAGACCTAAATGATTAGGCTGTACCAAATTTCGTGCAAAACGAAAAATATATAGGGACCGTTTACATTAAATCGGTTAATGATATATATGGGAGCTATATCTAAATCTGAACCGATTTTTCCCAATTTCAATAGGGTTCGTCCTTGGGCCAAACAAATGAGCTGTGCCAAATTTCATCCAATTCGGATCATAAATGCGACCTGTACTTTGCTCACAAAAATACATGGACAGACAGACAGACGGACGGACGGACATTCATAAATCGACTTAGAAAGTGATTCTATGCATATTCTCAAAAGGAACGATGTGTCTATCTCATTTCCTTTTGCCTGTTACAAACATATGCACAAAGACATGATACCCTGTACCACAGTGTGGTGAAGGGTATAAAAAACCTACAAAGCTGTTCCTATGAACCTTATTATAGCCTATAAAAAATAACTCTGTGTTAAAGATTCTGAGTATTGGCAAATTTATTTTGGGTGTGAAAACCCTCGAGAGAATTTGAAACCTTGGGACGCCACAAAAAGATTGCCAAGAGAAAATTAGTTCTTTACCAAACTCAAGTAGAAAAACCACAACGGAAAATAGGGTAAATACTCAATATTCTTCCATTTGCTTTCCATAAAAATTATATTGAGGCACAAAAGCGAGAATCGACTTTGCAACAAGCCGAAAACCAACGAGAAAGAAATATTCAATATAAGAGACGATAAGACGTTGCTCCGACAAGTGGCCGATAATCCAAAGCTAAGTGCACCTAAACTTGCTGAAATAGCAGAGAAATATCTGGAAAAGAAATGTAACCCAGAAACAATTCGAAGATTTTTGCGTAAGCGTTATCTTCATGGTAGAGTTAAACCCCAAAAACCGGAAAATCCGATTAGTGTTCGCACAGGAAAACAAAAAATGGTTTTTGCATATCAGAAATCTGTTTTTATACCCTTCACCACACGGTGGTACAGACCATTACGTCTTTGTGCATATGTTTGTAACAGACAAAAGGAAACGACATAGACACATGGTTCCTTTTGAGAATATGCATAGAATCATTTTCTGAGTCGATTTATGCGTGTCCGTCCGTATGTTCGTCTGTCTGTCCATCTTAAATTGTAAAAAAAATTACAGGTCACATTCATGATCCGAATTGCATGAAATTTGGCACGGCTCATTTATTTGTTTGGTGCGCTAAAGACCCTATATATCTGTCGATTTCCACGAAATTTGTCAATGCGTACTGAATTACGCCTAGAATCATGTGTGGCTAGTTTCCTGTAAATCTGTTCAGATTTAGATATAGTTCTCATATATATTTTTGTCCGATTTTAGGTAAATAGTGCACGAAAGTTCCTATAAATCTTTTGATTTGCACGGAATTTGGCATAGCGTACTAAATTAATTGTAGAAAGACGTGTGTTAAATTTCGTGAAAATCCGTTCAGATTTAGATATAGCTCCCATATATTATCATCCGATTAAAGGTAAATGGTGGGCCAAAGTCCCTAAATATCTTTCGATATGCACGAAATTTAACATAGCGTACTGAAGTGTGTCTATACTAATGTGTGCTTAGTTTCGTGAAAATCGGTTCAGATTAAGTTAGCTCCCATATATATTTTCGTCCGATTTAATAGAAATGGTGCACGAAAGTTCTTATATAACTTTTGTTCCATTTCATATCTCCGTTAGGAGACTATGTAGAATATAGCCAAAGTGATGAAGGGTATCATATAGTCGACCCAGTCCGACTTTACTACTTTCCTTACTGATTTATATTAAAATACTTAACTGATGTGTTCCGAGTGTTGGGATTGTCTCCATATATAGGCTTATTCTACCATAGTATTTGGGGATATTCTTTACTCGAAATTGTCAGTTTTTACCATACAAAGTATGGAATTCTAAGACGATTTAGCCATCTCTTGTAATTCCGACTTCTAAGAATATCGTTATAAAAAAAACTCGAACCTGACAATAATGAAATATATCCGCCACCATTTAGGCATCTCATATAATAATACCTCCTGAAGTAAGGTATTGAGATACAAAACTAAAATATTGGTTTCGAAATTGACATATATTGGTCTTGCTATAGTTTCAGGATTTTATACTCTACCATGCGTTATCAGTATCAGTCTACGTTTTGGGGGTTTCACATTTTAGGGAAAATCTCCATTAAAAATTGCTGAAATTTGTATTTGGTGTACAAAATGGTTTACATAAATCGGTTTGTAGAATTGTAGGCATAAGTCAGTCCACTTTTTGATATGTTCCCCATATTTTCATTTCATGTACCTGTCAGTGTACCTATGGTGGAGGGTATCCCATGTTCAGCCCTGCCGAACTTAACGCTTTCTTCACTGGTTATTATTACCTTCAAAGTACTGATCATTTCCACTTCCCTTATAAATACCAGTCAGTCCCTTCTGTTTAATTGGCCGTCATTTCATGTTAATATTATGTCAATATTATATATATATATTTTTTAGATGTAAATTATATTCACAAAATTTAAATTTGACCTTATGGCATTTTTAAACCGTGACCCCAGATTTCAAATATATAAGTAATTTTATTTCTATTGACAGACGATTCCTACAAAATATATTAAAATATTCATATGCACAAAAGCCATTCCTATGGGTCAACCTGTGCCTCAATATTTTCTATGGGTCGAAATATAACTAAGCCGTTTCTAGTTTATATGCACTCTGTCTGGCCTACCGAAAAGTAGAATCGGCTCCAAATAGTTAAGTTTCAACGGATCACCACATCTGATCATGCCATTCGTTGTACTACAATTTTTACTGGCCTCTTCAAAACGTTCTGTTATTGATTTTATTACGAAAACATATTTTCACTTTCATTGCTTGTGCCTTGTTTTCTTGTTCTATATCTTGCCCCTGGCAAGAATTTCAATTCCATCAACAATACTTCATGCAACAAATTCTGACCACTTTTCTGAAGAGTTTTTGTTGTTGTTTTTTTTTACTTAGCCACATTGTTCTTTGTGGGCCACTAAAAAGCGCAAATTTATTGTCGACTTTTTTATTGTAGCGTATAAAAAAGACTAAAAGGAATTTTCCGTTTTTTTGTCAGTTATTCGCACACTTGTTTCCATTTTTGGATTTGGATTTTTTTCCTTCGTATCTGTGTTTTTTTGTTTAAATAAACAAAGAACACAATGGAAAAAAACAAGAACTCAAAATACCACAAATTCGAAATGCCACAAACACAATTGTTGTTTTAGACTTTTATCCTTAAACTGCCGCTCACATGCAAGCAGAAGACACACACTCACACACATACAGAGGCGGATGACACATACATGCATAGCCGTTTTCCTTTGCCATGTTATTGTGACAGTGTTTTTTGTTTCCTTTTTTGTGTTGTTTTGGTTCTGTTAGGGACGGGGCTTTTTGTTTTGAAATTTTTTTCTCTTTGTCTAAAACAGCTCTCCAATAAACCACACCAGTACACAGACACCACCCACACACACACATACACCCTCTCGTACAAAGTCAAAGACAAAGGATACCAAAAAACCAACAAGTCAGACCCTTGCACCAACACCGGCACAAATCGCGCTCAACAATAACTGTGCACTTAGTGTCATTTTGTTATTACGTCCTTGGGCTGGAAAAAAGTGATAAGTAGGCGATAGGGTAGAGATCTAAGCATTGTCGTGTCTTTGTAGCTGCTGCTGGCAGTGCTTCTGATGGTGTCAGTGATGTCTGATAAACACACCGCTGTAGCTTTTTGTGTGCCGGATTCTAAAGTCAGGATGCTGCTGTATGAGTGTGTGTGTGTTAGTATGGCTGTGTGTGATTATTAAAACCTTCTTTCATCCAAAAATATCCTTCGAAGCCAGTAGGTTAGTTGTTGCTGTTTTTGTTGTTCCTCTTATCTATGACAACGATTTAAAAAATAACAACAGCAACAACAACAAAACTCGCCAAACCAAAAAGCTAACCAAGTGTTAAGAAGCCGCCAAACTGATAAGTACTCGGCAGTTTACAGTGAAGTTCCTCATCTAGGATTCCACCTAACCATCGAAGCAACAATAACATAACCTCAAGTACTGGGATAGTTGTTATTCTTGTTGGCACAGCTCATCAAAAACCACCAGGTAGCCGCTGCCGTTTTTTTGTTCCTTGTAAATTGTGTGGTTTTTCGAATTCTGTTCATCTTGATAATCCCCCTGCTGGCTGCTCCTCGAGCTGAAGATTTATGCCTCATGGCATTGACATTGCCACAGTTGGCTAATGAAACCATTTTCCACAAAAGGCCCAAAAATATTTTATTGCCAAAGTTTTGTTGCTCTTTTCGTTGTTGTTGTTGTTGTAGCTGTAGGTGTTCTCAAAGTTATTATAATTTAGCACTTGGATTTAAGTGGAAGGCAATAACACCTTTTGAAGGGGGTGTGGGGAGAGGGGAGGAAAACAAAACTTTTACTAATGTAATGTAACCTCATGGCCTAGTAGGTAAATTTGTTTACCCATTTTTCGAATAAAAAATTTTAAAGAAATTTATTAAAGTAAATTTCGAATTTAAAGGAATATACACACACCTCCTCAAATTAAATATTGTCACTGCAATTCTAAATAAACCAGTAAGGAATGTAGTAAAGTCGGACGGGGCCGACTATATGATACCCTTTACCACTTTGGGTATATTCAACAGATGAATCCTAACAGTGGTTGTTAGAATTCATCTGACAAACTTTGGTTCTTTATGGCACAATTTACATAAAATCGGAAGAAAAGATATATAGGAGCTATATCTATATCTGAACCAATTTTCACGACAGTTAACACACATCATTCTAGACCTAATTCATTACGCTATGCCGTGCAAATCGAAAGATATATATTGACTTTGGTGCGTCACTTACATTTAATCGGAGGAAAATATATATGGGAGCTATATCGAAATCTAAATCATTACGCTTTGCCAAATTTCGTGCAAATCGAAATTAAATCGGACGAAAATATATATGGGAGCTATATCTAAATCTGAACCGATTTTCACGAAATTTTACACACATCGTTCTAGTCTTAATTCAGTACGCTATTCCAAATTTCGTGCAAATCGAAGGATATATAGGGACATTGGTGCACTATTTACCTTAAAATCGGACAAAAATATATATGGGAGCTATAACTAAATATGAACCGATTTTCACGAAACTTGGCAGTCGTCACTCCAGGCTCAATTCAGTACGCTATGCCAAATTTCGTGCAAATCGAAAGATATATAGGGACTTTGGTGTACCATTTACATAAAATCGGACGAAACTATATATGGGAACTATATATAAATCTGGACCGATTTTCACGAATCATGGCAGACGTCACTCTAGACTTAATTCAGTACGTCATGCAAAATTTCGTGCAAATCGAAGGCTCAATTCAGTACGTTATGCCAAATTTCGTGCAAATCGAAAGATATATAGGGACTTTGGTGTACCATTTACATTTACGAAACTATATATGGGAGCCATATCTATATCTGGACCGATTTTCACGAAACATGGCAGACGTCACTCTAGGCTTAATTCCGTACATCATGCAAAATTTCGTGCAAATTGAATGATATATAGGGACTTTGGTGCACCATTTACATAAAATCGGACAAAACTATACATGGGAGCTATATCTAAATCTGGACAGATTTTCACGAAACTTGGCAGACGTCACTCTAGGCTCAATTCAGTACGCTATGCAAAATTTCGTGCAAATCGAAAGATATATAGGGACTTTGGTGTACCATTTACATAAAATCGGACGAAACTATATATGGGAGCTATATATAAATCTGAATCGATTTTTCTCAAAATAACTTCAGGAGCGCTTTAAAGACAATAAACCTTACGAAAGGTCTAAAAATATTGTCAATATTATTTTAGGAACCCATGTATCCAAAAATGAGGGCTTGGAATCAAGTGACAATTTACTGCTGGTACCAGAAAGAAATGCCAGACTGGAACCAGAAATGCATTACTTTAGCTTTGTAAGGCTTCTACTTAAAAGTGTACCTATACCGACATTTATTTTCAAGCAACCTATGGGGTCCATAAATACCAAATTACAAATAATTCTGTTAGAAAAATGTGGTTGGCAAAGGAAAGGTCTACCTAGTAAAAATATCGTTTATAGACCCCATATTTCTTTGGACCGACTCTGTTTCAGGCAATATCGGTTTTAGGCCCCATGTTTCTTTAGACAAACACCGTTTCAGGAAATCTGTTGTCGATTTACAAATGTCCGTACGTCTGTCGGTTATTCCCCTTGAGAGTTTTCGTGAAGGGAATAACCGATTTCATCCCAACTTTGAAAATCATCAATTCGATCTACTCATTCTAGGTTCCCCCACAAAGTGTAAAAATGCTATTTTTTTTTTTTTTTTTTTGATCCAGTACAAAGCAATGCCTGATTTTATAGTAGATTAAGACAGATGACGGACCCATCTATCCACTTTACCTAGTACTTCCCCCACAAAGTTTCAATATTTTTGTATGAAATTTATTGAGGATCCGATATGATTCTTTAAATCCACATAGACATTTTTTTGCCAAACCGAGATCAAGAGGGAAATTTTCAGCCCTCCCCCAAAGTTACCACATTTTGAAAAAATCGTAAATTTCATACGAAGTGAATGGAGTATCCGATTTAGTAGTAAATAAAATTTTATCATGTGTGGTCTAAACCTAACATACCATAATTTTTATACTAACCACATATATTTCGTGCAAATATCCGATGTATATGTCCATCATCTCTGTTTATTGAACCTTTCTTTTTTCAGTAGAACAGCTGATGTCAGGTCAGGATAAAACAGCTGATGGTCTGTGTGCCTTTTGATAGACCAACTGATTAATTTTTTGTCTTCGAAAGATCAGTTAATTATCTGTGTATATCCGACAAAACACCTGATGGATTTTGTGTCTGCGATAACCTAACTAATAACCTGTCTGATTTCCAAAAAGGTCTGCTGGTATACTATCTGTCTCCAATAGGCCATTAGATGACCTATTTATCTGATAGTCGCCGCGTGTGTCCGATAAACCAGTTGATGGGCATTGTGTTCCCGATGAGCAGTCAGGAAACCTGTGTGACTTCGGTAGGTCATCGGTGTAGGGATAAGTAAATCGACTTTCGGCTAATCGATTTTCTGCATTGAAATGTCCAAAAGTCGAAGTCAACATTTGATTTTTGGGGAAATCTCAAAGTCGACTTTTAGTCGATAAAAGTCTAAAATAGATTTTGAACAGGTTTGACAAAATCGAAAGATCAAAAAGTCAACACCGGGCACCGATGTAGTAAATATTTTCATAGGTCTACCTATTCTGACATTGTTTAGTATTTCCATTAAATTTCACATGAAGTTCCGGTTACGTTCAAGAATTCGGTTACGATTAGATCAGATAGTTATGGGATGAAGTGGACCGAAAACTGAATTTATGCTCGAAAACAAGTTTCTGAAAATATGCCAACATAAGAAAGAGGAACTTTTGTCCCCTAATCGTTCAAATCGCGAAATATTGATATCCGAAGAATCGTAGAGTTCTTTGACAGTTTTGTAAAGCTTGAGGTCGGACCCGTCCAACTATACTGCTCTGCTCACTAGCTTATTATGACGAAGTGACTGTAATTTGAAATTCCGGGACGGATATACGACTTCTTCATAGAACCTTTCCAATATAAGTCCAAGTTTCTACATAGCCCCAAACAAAGTTGACGCTTTGTGTTCGAGGTTTTACCACAATTTGGTAGTTCGTTTTCCCTTGCCAATCAATTCATTATGTTATAGCCTCCATATAAAAGTACCGATCGAGTTTAGGTATATTAATTGCAAAGTTAATTCCACACACCTGAAAACTCAAGTAATTCGGCACTTAATTTATAGGGACAGCCGAAATCGAATTTTTAGTCCGATGACAGGCTATACCATGGTAATTTATTGGTATGAAGTAAATTCGGCTAAAAAATATGCCCAAACTTACCAAAATACCGATTAATGGGGGTGTACTGTTATATGGGATCTATCTTAAAAAGTGAGCCAATATTGATAATTTATGGTAGAAAGATTCGCCGGCAATTGAGCATAACAAATACTGAAATATGGTCAATTCTGTTGAAAACCAGGTCCAAACTCACCAAAATTCCGAATAATGGGGATACCGTTATATGGGGTCTAACCTCAAAAGTGGTCCGATATCAATCATTTTTGGTTGGAGGGTTTGTTATTCGATGAGAATTTAAAACTGTAGATTATAGCTAATTTGATTAAAAATCTTGCCCAAACTCCCCAAAATACCGAATAATTATAACAATAATAATAATTATAATTAAACTAGAATATGCCCGCAACTTCGCTAGCGAATGTAGGAAATATTTAAGCGTATATTAACGTATTATTTTATTTTCACAGCAAACTGCATATGTCAGAAAAAAAACAATCCATTAATATCGACCATAAATTAAATTTAAGTACCATTTAGTACCAAATTTCATGATTCGAGTTCTAAAGATTCACCCAAATCCAAGTTTTCCATTTAGCACACATTATTTCCATAAGTACCCTCTTCAGTCATCCAACAAAACTTCATGCATACCCCGATCCTACACCCCCACAATGATTCCAAATTCAAATTTCAGGATTCCAACTCTATTGATGCACCCACAATTTAAATTGTACCAAATTTAGTACACAGTAGTACGAATTTCCAAACTTTCTAATTACCCCAATCCTACACTCACGCAATGATTCTAAACCCAAGTTTCAGGATTCCAATTCCATAGGTTCACCCACAATTGAAATTGTACCAAATTTTCTATATACCCCAATCCTACGCCCACAATCCCACAGTGATCCTAAATCCAAATTTCAGGATTCTAACTCTATCGGTTCACCCACAATTCAAATTGTACCAAATTTAGTACACAGTAGTACGCATTACGTACGTACGTTTTTTATACGCAGTAGTACCAATTCCAAAACTTCTATTTACCCCAATCCTACACCCACAGTCCCACAGAGATCCTAAATCCAAGTTTCAGGATTCTAACTCTATCGGTTCACCCACAATTCAAATTATTCGCTAGCAATTGAGTACCAAATTTAGTACCAATTTCCAAATCTTCATACATACCCCAATCGTACACCTCCACAGTGATCCTAAATCGAAATTTCATGATTTCAACTACATCGATTCATCCACAATTTAAATACCAACAAATTTAGTACACATTAGTACAAAATTCTAAAACTTCCTACATATTTCACACATACATATCTTACACCTCCACAGTGATCCTGACTCAAAATTTCATGATTCTCGCCTAAAATTCAAATTGTACCAAATTTAGTACCATTTAGTACCCATAAGTATACATTTGTTAAACTGAATCCTGACCCTAATCCTACATCCCTACAATAATCCTAACTCTAAATTTCATTGTTCCAGCTCTATCGGTTCACCCAAATCCAAATTGTACCAATTACAGTACGATTTAGTACAAATAAGTAAAAAAATTCCAAACTAACGTACATATCCCAATCCTACATTCCGACCGGTACAGTTACTTTCAATTTTCAGGATTCCAGCTCGATTTGTAGCTCCAAATCAAATTTGTACCAAATATAGTACTATATAGTACTTTTCATACACATATGTACACGCTTTCCAAACTCTCCTCATATCGACCATACTTCCTTAATTTGCATTCCAAATTTCAAGTTTTTACCTCAATCCATTCACATGCTACTAAATTGTACTAAATTTAGTACATATCAGTACTTTTCGAGTTTCCAAAAAGCCCTTTGTTATATCTATTCTACACCCCATCAGTGACCCTCAATCCAAATTTCAGAGTTCTAGCTCTACTGTTTCGCTAAATACAAATGATACCATATTTAGTAGTTTTCGTACGGTTCTAGTACGAATTTCCAAAATCCCAGCCTTATCTGACACCTTTGGACCAAGAGTGACCCTCACATAAAATTTCAAGATTCTAGCTTCAGCCGTTTCGTCTGGGCGTTAATGAATCTTTAAATCAGTCAGTCAGTCAATCACTTTACTCTTTTATTAGTTCAGATCTATCCTCGGATATCGATCATTTTTGAAAAATTGAAAAAAATTGTCCAAAGTTCCAAAAATTCTTGATAATGGTGAGGTACCGTAATATGGGGCCTAAACCTCAAAAGTGGTCCGATATCGATTATTTTTGTTAGGGAGATTTGCAATTCAATAAGAATTCGAAATTTTAGCTAATTCGGTTGAAAAACTTGCCGAAACTGCCCAAAATACCGAAAAGGGGGAAGGGTATTGTTTATAGAAACTATCATAAATCTCCCTATAATTTTTGATAGGAAGATTTGCTACCTAATCGGTACTCAAAGTACCAAAATCCCGTCAATTCGGTGGATATACGTGTCAAAAACTTCCCAAAATATCGAATATTTAGGGCGAATATTTAAATATTTAGAGCTCTATCGTGATTTCAACCGACAGACAGACATTTATAAATCGATATAGAATTTTATTCTGGTCAAGAATCAATATACTGTATGGGGTCTACAGGGTTAACCATATTCGACGGACCCATGTTTTTTTTAATCAAAGAAAAATATAAAAATTGGCAGTTGGCAATGTTAATAATTTAATTTGTTCCAAGTAGATTTGTTTACA